>NW_003163270.1:303040-304174 GCF_000004985.1 Naegleria gruberi
TTCAAATGTTGCACAGAGTCCTTATTTTTTTTTTGCTAGTAAGTTCGTTTATTTAAACATAGTTGTTTGGTAAAGTTGCTGGTTGATGTATGTGGTTGCATCTTTCTATCCACATTGCGTGAGTGAATTTAATTATTTCTATTTGGATTTCTTGTGCTTTATCCCAGGCCTCTAATGTTTGGTAGACTTCTTTGGGAAGTATTCCAATATAAATGGTTGAATATTTAGGGATAGTGTTGGATTTCAAGTGGGTTACTAGTATTTTTCTGATTGTTTCTAAAGGTTTTTTGGTTATTTGTTGGATATTGTCTTCTAGGCTTCTCCATAATCTTTCACGAAGATATTCAGTTTTTTTGCAGTTAAAAATGGCGTGTTGAGTGTTCTCCTCTTCCTTGCAATCTCTTATAGGGCATCCATTACCTGGTGTAAAGATGTTGTTTGTTGGGAGACTGTTAAAAGCAGCTCTAGTGGCAATGTTGATTTGGTTTTTTGTGATGGTTTTGTTTTTAGGGATTATTCTAGATTTTCTAATCTTGCTAAATGCATTTAGGTTTGCTTTCGCTACTTCTTCTTTAAATATTTCCGAGTATAGAATTGTATCTATTTTGTCATAGATTATTTTCTCATTAAAAGTAAAAAGGTATCTGTCTAACTCTTGAGCTGGGGGGATTGCTTTGGTCTTGTTTCTATTCTTGCGTCCTCTATTTGCTTCTATGTCAGCTTCATTATTGAGTTGAATTAAGACTTTTTCCTCATGGGTCATCTGTTGTGTTTCCACTTGGTGGGATTTAATGTGTCTTAGGGTAATCCTTTGCTTCTCTTTCCTGATGGCTTTCACATAGGGGTTATTCGTCTTTCTATCTCCTTCAATAATTTTAATACTTGCCATCGAATCTGTAAGAATTTGGATATTTCCTTTTGTCATTTTGCATGCTATATAGATTGCTTGAATTTCACAGTCAAACGACGATGCTGCTGCGAAGGCATTCATATTGATTTTTTCTCCTTTTTCGGTGACTATACCAATTCCTCCTTCATTGTCTTTGAAGGATCCGTCTGTAGCAATTATCATGTTCTCTTCTTCCATCAAAGAACCCATCTCTATATCTTTGGCTTTGGAAGGGCTTTTTTAAT
>NW_003163270.1:306738-307902 GCF_000004985.1 Naegleria gruberi
AAATCTGTAAATATGAATGTGAAAATAAACTTGATATTCTATCTCTACACACCGAATGGAGCATTTTCATGTATAATTTGTTGATTGAAGTGATATATTTGATAGACTTGATCTGACTTGTCTTTCCTTTCAGTCAACTTTGTAAAATCAACATTTACATTCCCATGGTACCATTTCTAATTCTTATGATATGAAATTGAATTCTATATCACTATAGATCATATAAATCATTTTGGTAAAGTTTCAATAGGTGGTCCTTTATCAAGATTTCCCACCTTTTCATCATAGTTGACCATGTGTGGTTGAGGGAAGAAATCTTTAAATATGAAAGTTAAAATAAATTTGATATTCGATGTTTACTAATCAAATGGAACATTTTCATATTAGGATTCAATATGTTTTGATGAGAAACTCAAAACCTATAGTTGACCTCTTTTACCTCACAACTTCCCTTTTCACTTGATACTTTATATCTACCGACATGAAGTTTAGAAATTTCATATGAGAGTGATTATGAATGTTGTTAGTGAAGATATATACTATATAATCTCATTAAAGGATTTTGAAATTATCATTCTTCCTATGGTTTCATTTTATAATTTTTAATCTGACATTATTTACAAAGTTAATATTTTATAAATTGAAAAACTAAATATAATACATTGTTCTACTCATCATTTACAATCGAATGATATAATATTCAATAATTTGGGCTAGGGTTTGAACTTTGAAACATTGGGTCTGGTATTTCAATTTTAGGTTCAAAGGTTTAGATTTTTAGGCTTGGGTTTTTAGGCTTGGGTTTTTAGGCTTGGGTTTTTAGGCTTGGGTTTTTAGGCTTGGGTTTTTAGGCTTGGGTTTGGGTTTGGGTTTGGGTTTGGGTTTGGGTTTGGGTTTGGGTTTGGGTTTGGGTTTGGGTTTGGGTTTGGGTTTGGGTTTGGGTTTGGGTTTGGGTTTGGGTTTGGGTTTGGGTTTGGGTTTGGGTTTGGGTTTGGGTTTGGGTTTGGGTTTGGGTTTGGGTTTGGGTTTGGGTTTGGGTTTGGGTTTGGGTTTGGGTTTGGGTTTGGGTTTGGGTTTGGGTTTGGGTTTGGGTTTGGGTTTGGGTTTGGGTTTGGGTTTGGGTTTGGGTTTGGGTTTGGGTTTGGGTTTGGGTTTGGGTTTGGG
>NW_003163270.1:307952-309005 GCF_000004985.1 Naegleria gruberi
GGAATTATATCTGAGTTGATTATTTTGATGGCTTGCTCTATTGTGAAGAACCAAGTTTTGATATTTCCTAGTTTTGCTTTGACTCTCTCAATCGCTTGAGTAGTTCTTTGTTTCCCTACTTGATCTTCAAAGTCCCCTAATTTTCTTATCCAAGGTTTTGTTTCAATCTTGGTTTCTCCAATTAGGATGTGTTTTTTATCACTGTTTGTGAAGTATTCAGTCTTCTTTTCATTCAATTCCATTCCATATTTTGCTAGTATGTTGTTATTGAATCTGTTCCATAGTGCAATCAATCTCTCTTGTGTATTTGCTATGAAGTCAGTGTCGTCCATGTTTGCTGAGTTGTTAATTGTAAATCCTATACTATCATATTTCATTTTGTAGTCGAAGCCTTCTAGATCAAACAATTGTTGAAGGATAAAATCTAGTGCGAGGACGAAAATTAATGGGGATAGTGAATCTCCTTGTTTGACACTTGGGTTTGGGTTTGGGTTTGGGTTTGGGTTTGGGTTTGGGTTTGGGTTTGGGTTTGGGTTTGGGTTTGGGTTTGGGTTTGGGTTTGGGTTTGGGTTTGGGTTTGGGTTTGGGTTTGGGTTTGGGTTTGGGTTTGGGTTTGGGTTTGGGTTTGGGTTTGGGTTTGGGTTTGGGTTTGGGTTTGGGTTTGGGTTTGGGTTTGGGTTTGGGTTTGGGTTTGGGTTTGGGTTTGGGTTTGGGTTTGGGTTTGGGTTTGGGGGGGGGTTTGGGTTTGGGTTTGGGTGGTTTGGGTTTGGGTTTGGGTTTGGGTTTGGGTTTGGGTTTGGGTTTGGGTTTGGGTTTGGGTTTGGGTTTGGGTTTGGGTTTGGGTTTGGGTTTGGGTTTGGGTTTGGGTTTGGGTTTGGGTTTGGGTTTGGGTTTGGGTTGGGTTTGGGTTTGGGTTTGGGTTTGGGTTTGGGTTTGGGTTTGGGTTTGGGTTTGGGCCCGGGTTTGGGTTTGGGTTTGGGTTTGGGTTTGGGTTTGGGTTTGGGTTTGGGTTTGGGTTTGGGTTTGGGTTGGGTTTGGGTTTGGGTTTGGGTC